>NC_138749.1:66829553-66833261 GCF_965113315.1 Podarcis vaucheri | reverse complement strand
TTTAGGGTTAGGGATGGGTTAGGGTTAGGGTAAGGGTAAGGGTAAGGGTTAGGGTTAGGGTTAGGGTTAGGGTTAGGGTTAGGGTTAGGGTTAGGGTTACGGTTAGGGTTAGGGTTAGGGTTAGGGTTAGGGTTAGGGTTAGGGTTAGGGTTAGGGTTTTGGTTAGGGTTAGGGTTAGGAATAGGTTTCGTGTTGGGGTTAGGGTTAGGGTTAGCGTTTCAGTTAGGGTTAGGGTTAGGGTAAGGGTAAGGGTAAGGGTTAGGGTTACGGTTACGGTTAGGGTTACAGTTACGGTTAGGATTGGGGTTAGGGATAGTGTGAGGGTTAGGGATTGGTTAGGGTTATGGTTAGGGTTGGGGTTGGGGTTGGGGTTAGGGTTAGGGTTAGGGTTAGGGTTAGGGTTAGGGTTAGGGTTAGGGTTAGGGTTAGGGTTAGGGTTACGGTTAGGGTTAGGGTTACGGTTAGTGTTACGGTTAATGTTAGGGTTAGGGTTAGGGTTAGGATTGTTGTTAGGGTTAGGGTTAGGGTTAGGGTTAGGGTTAGGGTATGGGTAAGGGTTAGGGTTAGGGTTAGTGTTAGTGTTAGGGTTAGGGTTAGGGTTAGGGTTAGCGTTAGGGTTAGGCTTAGGGTTAGGGTTAAGGTTAGGGTTAGGGTTAGGGTTAAGGTTAGGGTTAGGGGTAGGGTTAGGGTTAGGTTTAGGGTTAGGGTTAGGGTTAGGCTTAGGCTTAGGCTTAGGCTTAGGCTTAGGCTTAGGCTTAGGCTTAGGCTTAGGCTTAGGCTTTGGTTTAGGCTTAGGCTTAGGCTTAGGGTTAGGGTTAGAGTTAGGGTTCAGGTTGGGGATGCGTTTAGGGTTAGGGTTAGGCTTAGGGTTAGGTTTGGGGTTAAGGTTAGAGTTAGGGTTAGGGTTAGCGTTTCGATTAGGGTTAGGGTTAGGGTTGGGGTTAGGGTTAGGGTTAGGGTTAGGGTTAGGGTTAGGGTTACGTTTAGGGTTAGGGTGATTGTGATTGTGATGGTTAGGGTTAGGGTTACGGATAGGCTTAGGCTTAGGGTTAGGGTTAGGGTTAGGGTTAGGGTTAGGGTTCGGGTGATGGTGATGGTTAGGGTTAGGTTTAGCGTTTTAGTGAGGGTTAGGGTTAGGGTTAGGGTTAGGGTTAGGGTTAGGGTTAGAGTTAGGGTTAGGATTAGGGTTAGGGTTAGGGTTAGAGTTAGAGTTTCGGTTAGGGTTAGGTTTAGCGTTTCGGTTAGGGTTAGGGTTAGGGTTAGGGTTGGGGTTAGGGTTAGGGTTAGGGTTAGGGTTAGGGTTAGGGTTAGGGTTAGGGTTAGGGTTAGGGTTAGGGTTAGGGTTGGGGTTAGGTTTAGGGTTAGGGTTAGGGTTAGAGTTAGAGTTTCGGTTAGGGTTAGGTTTAGCGTTTCGGTTAGGGTTAGGGTTAGGGTTAGGGTTAGGGTTAGGGTTGGGGTTGGGGTTGGGGTTAGGGTTAGGGTTGGGGTTAGGGTTAGGTTTAGGGTTACGGTTAGTGTGACGGTTAGGGTTTGGATTGTTGTTAGGGTTAGGGTTAGGGTTAGGGTTAGGGTTAGGGTTAGGGTTAGGGTTAGGATTGGGGTTAGGGTTAGGGTTAGGGTTAGGGTTACGGTTAGGGTTAGGGTTAGGATTGGGGTTAGGGTTAGGGTTTGGTTTAGGGTTAATGTTAGGGTTAGGGTTAGGGTTAGGTTTAGTGTTTCGGTTAGAGTTAAGGTTAGGGTGATGGTGATTGTGATGGTTAGGGTTAGGGTTAGGGTTAGGGTTAGGGTTAGGGTTAGGGTTAGGGTTAGGGTGATGGTGATGGTTAGGGTTAGGTTTAGCGTTTTAGTGAGGGTTAGGGTTAGAGTTAGGGTTAGGGTTAGGGTTAGGGTTAGGGTTAGGGTTAGGGTTAGGGTTAGCGTTTCGGTTACGGTTAGGGTTAGGGTTAGGGTTATTTTTAGAGTAAATGGAAAACATGAGATTTAAACTTAAACTGCAATTGAAAGTACAAAGAAACACATGAAACAAGGTCATAATTTGCTGATAACTTTATTGTCAAGAATGCATTATGTGGGAGATGCGGGGAAGTCTGATAGAAATCTGAAATAAGTTGTTGAAATGGCTGTGATTTTCTGTTTTTTCCTTCTTTCTATTTTTTATGTTCTTTCTTTTTTCTGTTTTATCTGTAATTTGGAAAAAAATGCAATAAAAATTATTATTAAAAAAAAAAAGGTTAGGCTTAGGCTTCGGCTTCGGCTTCGGCTTAGGCTTAGGCTTAGGCTTAGGCTTAGGGTTAAAGTTAGGGTTAGGGTTACGGTTAGGGTTAGGGTTAGGGTTAGCGTTTCGGTGAGGGTTAGGGTTAGCGTTACGGTCAGGGTTACAGTTAGGGTTAGGATTGGGGTTAGGTTTAGGGTGAGAGTTAGGGATGGGTTAGGGTTAGGGTTAGAGTTAGGGTTAGGGTTAGGGTTAGGATTGGGGTTAGGGTTAAGGTTAGGATTGGTGTTAGGGTAAGGGTTAGGATTAGGGTTAGGGTTAGGGTTAGGGTTAGGGTTAGGGTTTTCGTTAGGGTTAGGGTTAGCGTTAGCGTTAGCGTTAGCGTTTCAGTTAGGGTTAGCGTTAGCGTTTCGGTTAGGGTTAGGGTTAGGGTTAGGGTTAGGGTTAGGGTTGGGGTTAGGGTGAGGGTTAGGGTTAGGGTTAGGGTTAGGGTTGGTGTTAGTGTAAGGGTTGGGGTTAGGGTTAGGGTTAGGGTTAGTGTTACGGTCAGGGTTAGGATTGGGGTTAGGGTTAGGGTTTGGTTTAGGGTTATGTTTAGTGTTACGGTTAGGGTTAGGATTGTTGTTAGAGTTAGGGTTAGGGTTAGGATTGGGGTTAGGGTTAGGATTACGGTCAGGGTTAGGATTGGGGTTAGGGTTAGGGTTTGGTTTAGGGTTAAAGTTAGGGTTAGGGGTAGGTTTAGTGTTTCGGTTAGAGTTAAGGTTAGGGTTAGGGTTAGGGTTAGGTTTAGGGTTAGGGTTAGGGTTAGGGTTAGGGTTAGCGTTAGGGTTAGGGTTAGGGTTAGGGTTAGGGTTAGGGTTAGGGATAGGGATAGGGTTAGGGTTAGGGTTGGGGTAGGGTTAGGGTTAGGGTTAGGGTTAGGGTTAGGGTTATGGTCAGGGTTAGGGTTAGGGTTAGGGTTAGGGTTAGAGTTAGAGTTAAGTTTAGGGTTAGGGTTGGGGCTAGGGTTAGGCTTAGGCTTAGGCTTAGGCTTAGGCTTAGGCTTAGGATTAGGTTTAGGCTTAGGCTTAGGCTTAGGCTTAGGGTTAAGGTTAGGGTTACGGTTAGGGTTGTGGTTAGGTTTAGGGTTAGGATTCGGGTTAGGGTTAGGGTTAGGGATGGGTTACGCTAAGGGTTAGGGTTAGGGTTAGGGTTAGGGTTAGGGTTAGGGTTAGGGTTAGGGTTAGGGTTAGGGTTAGGTTTAGGTTTAGGCTTAGGCTTAGGCCTAGGCTTAGGCTTAGGCTTAGGCTTAGGCTTAGGGTTAGGGTTAGGGTTAGGGTTAGGGTTAGGGTTTGGATTGGGGTTAGGGTTAGGGTTTGGGTTACGTTTAAAGTTAGAGTTAGGGTTAGGGTTACGGTTACGGTTACGGTTAGGTTTAGCGTTTCGGTTATGGTTAGGGTTAGGGTTACGGTTAGGGTTACGGTTAGGGTTAGGATTGGGGTTAGGGCTGGTTTAGG
>NC_138749.1:66822053-66824553 GCF_965113315.1 Podarcis vaucheri | reverse complement strand
CATTCCAATCCCAAAGAAAGGCAGTGCCAAAGAATGCTCCAACTACCGCACAATTTCACTCATTTCACATGCTAGCAAGGTTATGCTTAAAATTCTACAAGGAAGGCTCAAGCAGTATGTGGACCGAGAACTCCCAGAAGTGCAAGCTGGATTTAGAAGAGGCAGAGGAACCAGAGACCAAATTGCAAACATGCGCTGGATTATGGAGAAAGCCAGAGAGTTCCAGAAAGACATCTACTTCTGCTTCATTGACTATGCAAAAGCCTTTGACTGTGTTGACCACAGCAAACTATGGCAAGTTCTTAAAGAAATGGGAGTGCCTGATCACCTCATCTGTCTCCTGCGAAATCTCTATGTGGGACAAGAAGCTACAGTTAGAACTGGATATGGAACAACTGATTGGCTCCAAATTGGGAAAGGAGTACGGCAAGGCTGTATATTGTCTCCCTGCTTATTTAACTTATATGCAGAATTCATCATGCGAAAGGCTGGGCTGGATGAATCCCAAGCCGGAATTAAGATTGCCGGAAGAAATATCAACAACCTCAGATATGCAGATGACACAACCTTGATGGCAGAAAGTGAAGAGGAATTAAAGAACCTTTTAATGAGGGTGAAAGAGGAGAGCGCAAAATATGGTCTGAAGCTCAACATCAAAAAAACGAAGATCATGGCCACTGGGCCCATCACCTCCTGGCAAATAGATGGGGAAGAAATGGAGGCAGTGAGAGATTTTACTTTCTTGGGCTCCATGATCACTGCAGATGGTGACAGCAGTTACGAAATTAAAAGACGCCTGCTCCTTGGGAGAAAGGCGATGGCAAACCTAGACAACATCTTAAAAAGCAGAGACATCACCTTGCCAACAAAGGTCCGTATAGTAAAAGCCATGGTTTTCCCAGTAGTGATGTATGGAAGTGAGAGCTGGACCATAAAGAAGGCTGATCGCCGAAGAATTGATGCTTTTGAATTATGGTGCTGGAGGAGACTCTTGAGAGTCCCATGGACTGCAAGAAGATCAAACCTCTCGATTCTGAAGGAAATCAGCCCTGAGTGCTCACTGGAAGGACAGATCGTGAAGCTGAGGCTCCAATACTTTGGCCACCTCATGAGAAGAGAGGACTCCCTGGAAAAGACCCTGATGTTGGGAAAGATGGAGGGCACAAGGAGAAGGGGACGACAGAGAATGAGATGGTTGGATGGTGTTCTTGAAGCTACTAGCATGAGTTTGATCAAACTGCGGGAGGCAGTGGAGGACAGAAGTGCCTGGCGTGCTCTGGTCCATGGGGTCACGAAGAGTCGGACACGACTAAACGACTAAACAACAACAAAAGTTAGAGATAGGGTTAGGGTTAGGTTTACGGTTACGGTTACGGTTAGGTTTAGCGTTTCGGTTATGGTTAGGGTTATGGTTAGGGTTAGGGTTACGGTTAGGGTTACGGTTAGGGTTACGGTTAGGGTTACGGTTAGGGTTAGGATTGGGGTTAGGGTTAGGGTTAGGGTTAGGGATGGTTTAGGGTTAGGGTTAGGGTTAGGGTTAGGGTTAGGGTTAGGGTTAGGGTTAGGGTTCTGGTTAGGGTTTGGGTTCGGGTTAAGGTTAGGGTTAGGGTTGGGGTTGGGGTTAGGGTTAGGGTTAGGGTTAGGGTTAGGGTTAGGGTTAGGGTAACGGTTATGGTTAGGGTTAGGGTTAGGGTTAGGGTTAGGGTTAGGTTTAGCGTTTCGGTTAGGGTTAGGGTTAGGGTTACGGTTAGGGTTACAGTTAGGGTTAGTGTTAGGGTTGGGGTAAGGGTTGGGGTTGGGGTTGGGGTTGGTGATAGTGTTGGGGTAAGGGTTAGGGTTAGGGTTAGGGTTAGGGTTAGGGTTAGGGTTAGGGCTAGGGCTAGGGTTAGGGTTAGGGTTAGGGTTAGGGTTAGGGTTAGGGTTAGGGTTAGGGTTAGCGTTTCGGTTAGGGTTAGTGTTATGGTTAGGGTTAGGGTTAGGGTTGGGGTTGGGGTTAGGGTTAGGGTTAGGTTTAGCGTTTCGGTTAGGGTTAGGGTTAGGGTTACGGTTAGGGTTACAGTTAGGGTTAGTGTTAGGGTTGGGGTAAGGGTTGGGGTTGGGGTTGGGGTTGGTGATAGTGTTGGGGTAAGGGTTAGGGTTAGGGTTAGGGTTAGGGTTAGGGTTAGGGCTAGGGCTAGGGTTAGGGTTAGGGTTAGGGTTAGGGTTAGGGTTAGGGTTAGGGTTAGGGTTAGCGTTCCGGTTAGGGTTAGTGTTATGGTTAGGGTTAGGGTTAGGGTTGGGGTTGGGGTTAGGGTTAGGGTTAGGGTTGGGGTTGGGGTTGGGGTTGGGGTTGGGGTTAGGGATAGAGATAGGGATAGGGATAGGGATAGGGATAGGGATAGGCTTAGGGTTAGGGTTACGGTTAGGATTGGGGTTAGGGTTTCGGTTAGGGTTAGAGTTAGAGTTAGGGTTAGGGTAAGGGTTAGGGTTAGGGTTAGGTTTGGGGTTGGGGTTGGGGTTG
>NC_138749.1:66799553-66807053 GCF_965113315.1 Podarcis vaucheri | reverse complement strand
TTAGGGTTAGGATTGGGGTTTGGTTTGGGGTTAAGGTTAGAGTTAGGGTTAGGGTTAGCGTTTCGATTAGGGTTTGGGTTAGGGTTTAGGTTTAGGTTTAGGTTTAGGTTTAGGGTTAGGTTTAGGGTTAGGGTTAGGGTTAGGGTTAGGGTTAGGGTTACTGTCAGGGTTACTTCCAGATCCTAGCTCACAGAGGATCACGCTAGCCAGCGGTTGTTGATTAAAAGTCTTTATTGAGTTACAGTCTCCATTCTTGAGCTGCTGCGTGCAACCCTACGCCTTATGCTTAGGTCGTCGAAGCTCCTTCTGAGTCTCCGCCCCTTGCGCACCAACTTAATATCCTAGCCCTGCTCCACCTTTTCCGCCTGACAGTTCTCCTCTGGGTCCCTCTGCCCCCCTGGGTCTCTCCCTTCCGGGATTCTTCTGACGCTGACCCCCCTGACTCCCCTGTCTCCTTGCGCCGGGCTTTAGGACCTGGCTCTCTTTCCGGGCTGCCTACTGCGCCACCTTCCTGTGCATTTGAACTTGGCGCGCGCGCCCAACCTTCCACTTTCCGTCTAACCGTCACTTCGCTCCCCGATGAAGGTGTGGCCACTCCTGACTCGTGCCCTCCCTCCTGTTGCGAGCTGCCAGCGCTTGCTCCCTGGCGCTCTTCCTCTTTCCTACTCTCTGGCGGTGACGTTGGTCCCTATCTCCAACTGCTCCCCTCTGAGTCCCCTCTGGCTCTTTCTTCCTGGGGTGTCCCCCTAGTCTCCCCCCTTGCCCTGGCCACTGGTGCTCCTTTTTGTGAATCTTCTGATTCACTGGAAAGGCTCGGAGATCTCGGGTCGTCGTCATCACTCATCCTTTCTTCTGCCTCCTCCCCCTCGCTTTCTGTTTCCTCCCTTGCCCTCGCCTCTGCTCCTGAACCCCTGACATCCATCCCCCCCTCGAAGCCCCCTCTTCCCCCCTCCCCTCCTTCCGGTGCGGGAACTGGGTGCTGCAGTGTCAAGGGGACGAATGTCGGGTACAGTTCGCTTCCCGTGGCCGGCCTCCATCCGAAGTCTTCCGGTTCTTCCTCCCTGCTCTCGTCGACGACGGTCACCTCTGCTTCCATCTCTGTGCCGCCGTGCTCGAGACCCTGGTCGTCCCCGAAAATGTCCATGTCCGTCTCTCCCTCGCTTCCTTCTGGAGGCGTTGCTCGTCCTGGACCCTCCAGCCACTGTCTGCGCCACTGCTCCTCTGGTCGATCATCCCACCAATACGAGGGTTCCGAAGCAGACCCCGAGGGCGACCCCTCCGGGGAACGGGCGTCTCGTGTCGGTTCCTCATCCGAGTCGAACCCCCGGAACGTGCTGGCTGAAAGCGTGGGCGTGAAAAGCCAGTCGTCGAAAAAGTCCGCTGGCATTGGCCTATGGGGGAAGAGGGCATGAAACTCTTCCTTGAGCAGAGGTTCATCTAAAGCGTAGCCCGGCACCCAGCTGTTGGCACTGGCCGGGGTGCCCTCCTTAGCGAGAAGGTATTCTACCCCCTCTTCCCCCCATCTGGAGTCCAAAATCTCCGTGACTTCGTTGAGGCGCACCTCCTGTGCCACTCCCCGTTGCCTGGTTCCCTCTCGGAGCGGACTCGGCGCCGTTCCGGGTTCCTGAAACCTGTGCGGTTCCTTGTAGGGAGTGAGCACCGATCTGTGGAACACCGGATGCATTCTGGAACCCTTCGGAAGCGCCAGCCTGAAGGCCACCGGGTTGACCTGCTCTTCGACTTGGTAGGGCCCTAGTTGCTTATGCCCTAGTTTCTTCTTGGCCAACGACCTGGCCGGCACTGCGTGGGCTGCTAACCAGACCCAGTCTCCCACATGGATCTCTTCGCCAACCCTTCTGTGTTTGTCTGCCTGCACCTTGTATGCGTGTTTGGCCAGCTCCAGGTGCCGCCGCAGCTGATCGTGGACCTCCTGCAACTCCGACGCGAACGCATCTGCTGTCTGCGGCTCCCCCTCCACCAGTCTTTCCAGTCCCGGGAAGGTTCTGGGGTGCCTCCCGTTGTTGGCGAAGAACGGCGTGACCCCCGTGGACACGTGCTTCGTGTTGTTGTAGGCGAACTCGGCGAGCGGCAGGTAATCCACCCACGTCGCAGGCTGTTGATTCGCATAGCATCTCAGGTACTGCTGCATGATGGCATTGACCCGCTTGCCCGTTGGTCTGCGGGTGTCTCGCCGACGCCAGGTTGATCTTGACGTTTAGGAAGCCCATCAGCTTCTGCCAGAAATTCGAGATGAACTGCTGCCCGCGGTCGGACAGAATAGACCGTGGCAGACCGTGAACCTTGAACACGTGGTCTATGAACAGTTTGGCGGTCTGTTCCGCCGTGGCCACCTTCGCACACGGGATGAAATGTGCCATCTTGGAGAACAAGTCCACCACCACCAGCACGGCCGTCTTGCCCCTCGAGCTGGGCAGATCCGTGACAAAGTCCAGGGCGACTCTCTCCCATGGCTCGACCGGAGTTTGCAGCGGTTCCAACAGTCCGGCCGGCGGTCTGTGCACTGGTTTGGCCCTCTGGCAGGTGTCGCACCTCGCCACGTAGTCCGCGACCTCCCCTCTCATTCCGGGCCACCAGAAATCCCTGGCGACTAATTCCACCGTCTTCTCCTTGCCAAAGTGCCCGGCAGTGGGCGCGTCGTGCAGCTGATGCAGTACCTTGGCGCGAAGTTCGTCTCCCGGCACGTAGATGGCCCCTTTGCGGATGAGCAATCCATCTCTCAGCTGGAACCCGTTGGTCGCTGCCGTGCCCCTTCGCATCTCAGCCATCTTTGCTTGCGCGAAAGAGTCATTCTGCAACGCTTGTCGCACCGCCTCCAGGTCCACTGTCGCCGCAGCGCATGCCCACACTGTTGGCGCGAAGATGTGCATGGCGGCCGCTGGCGTGGCGTCCTCCAGATACTGTGGCTTACGGGATAGCGCGTCCGCCATGATGTTGGTGTCCCCCGGGACATACTCTATTCGGAAGTCGAAATTCGCAAAGAACTCAGCCCAACGTATCTGCCTCTGGTTCAGGAACTGTGCCGTGCGCCAGTGCTCCAGATTCTTGTGGTCCGTGCAGACCTGCACCGTGTGCTTGGCTCCAATCAGGAAGTGCCTCCATGCTTTGAACGCTGCATGAATAGCCAGCAACTCCCTGTCCCAGATGGTGTAATTCTGTTCGGACTTGCTGAGCTTCCTGGAGTAAAACGCTCCGGGCCTCCAAACCCCCTGCGGGTCCTTCTGCAGCAGGACTGCTCCGACGGCCCTGTCCGAGGCGTCTGTTTCAACTCTCATCGGCCTGCTAGGATCGACATGAAGCAGCTGTTCCTCCGAGGCGAAAAGACGCTTGAGTGCCTGAAAGGACTGCTCCGCCTGCGCTGTCCAGATGAACTTCTTTTTCTTGGAACTGAGCGTGTCTGTAATGGCTGCAGTCTGCATAGCGAAGCCTTTGATGAACTTGCGATAGAAGTTCGCGAAGCCGACAAATCGTTGGACCTCCTTCCGGTTGCGTGGGCTTTTCCAATCCAACACCGCTCGAACCTTGGCGCTGTCCATGGCGAGCCCCTTGTCAGACAACCTGTATCCCAGGAAATCCACCTCCGTCACGTCGAATTGGCACTTCTCCAGCTTGGCGTAAAGCCTATGTTGCTGGAGCCTGCTCAGCACTTCCCTGACGTGTCTGTCATGCTCCTGCTGCGATTCCGAAAAGATCAGGATGTCATCCAAGAAACAGACGCACGTTTTGTAGAGGAGCCCCGCCAACACGTGATGCATGAAAGCTTGAAAAACGTGGGAGCCATTTTGCAATCCAAAAGGCATAACTCTATATTCGTAGGTGCCCAGGGGTGTGAACATGGCTGTCTTCCACTCATCTCCTTCCCGCATGCGAATCAGGTTGTACGCCCCTCGCAGGTCCAACTTGGTGAACACGCTGCCCTTGCGTACTTTCGCGAGGAGGTCGTTGATTCGGGGCATGGAGAAGTCCGACGGCTTGGTGACACTGTTCAAAATGCGGTAGTCCACCACGAGCCTTTTCTGGGGCATGTCTCGCTTCTTCACAAAGAATACAGGACTGCCCCCCGCTGCCTGGGACTCTCGGATGAAACCGCGTTTCAAATTATGATCAATGAACTCCTTGAGTTCCTGCAGTTCGTCTTCAGACATGGAATACAGCTTCCCTTTGGGCAGCGCCGCCCCCGGCAGCAGGTCAATCTTGCAGTCATATGGTCTGTGGGGGGGTAGCTTGTCTGCCTCCTTCTCGCAGAAAACCTCCAAAAATTCTGCGTACTTGTGGGGAATCGCTTGCAGCGTGCCGAGCAGCAGCTGTGACTCCTCTTGCTCCCCTTCTTGCTGGGGCATGATGCAGTGTTCAGCACAAAAGGAAGAACCGAAGGTCAGCTGCCTCTGGTACCAAGCCAGCGTCGGGCTGTGCCTGTCCAGCCAACTCATGCCCAATACGATAGGCGTGTCTGAGAGTTGAGTGACGTTGAAGCTGATAATCTCCTTGTGATTTCCAAGCCGCAGCACCATAGGTGGCGTCTGCTTCACCACTTGCCCCCCTAACAGCTCCCTGCCATCCACCGTGACAACCTGCAGTGGCATCGCGGCAGGCAGCAACTGTATAGCGTGCCGGTCGACAAAGTCCTGCCCTATGAAGTCTGCATTGCTTCCCGAGTCGACGGTGATTGGCACGTCCATGGTGATTCCATTGGGTAGCTGGAGCGATGCGGTGAGCCTCACTACTGGCTTGGGCGGGAGGGGGTCCATGGGCGGTAAAATCTCTGGGGACTGCTTCACTGACACGTCTGGCTGGGCCCCAGTGCCTCCTCTTCCAGCCAGACATCGTCGTTTCCCTGCTGTGGTTCTCCTTGCTGCGTTGCTGCAGTCACCATTGCTGAGGCTGCAGTGTGCTTGTGGAGCCTCCGGGGACACTCTTTCGCCAAATGGCCTGGATCCTCGCAGATGTAACACTTCCTGTTCCCTCTAGGAGGCTTCGCTTTCACTGCTGCCGGTGCTAGGGCTCTGGCTGCTGACTGAGCCCTTGCACTCCCAACCTCCATCGGTTCCACCCCTCCCCCTGTTGGGGGCGTGGATTGCGCACGCGCTGCTTCTCTGGGAAGGAAGGAGGAGCCCCTGGCTGGTTCGCGCCCGCTGCGCCCTTCGTCCCTGCTCCACGGACGTTCTTCCAGCCGCACTCCCACCGCCAGCGCCCTCTGAACGATCTCCTGCGTGGTCCGGGGTCTCTCCCCCCTCGCAATCTCATCTTTCACCGAGCTGTTCAAGCCCTCCCAAAAAAGGTCTCTGACGGGAGCCGAATCTCTGTCCCATTCCAGGGCACTGACCAAAGCGAAAAAGCGGGCATGATATTGCCGTACGCTGGCCCTCCCTTGTCTTAGTCCGTGCACCTCCCTTCGGGCAAGATCCACGTCAATGCTTGATAAAAAACAGCCATCCATCGCTTTAATAAAGGCGTCCGCATTTTGGAGCGCAGGATCCTTATCCCTCCACAAATTGCGCAGCCATGCTTTAGCGTCTCCATGCAAATGGGACATGATGAACCCCACTTTCTCTTGTTCATCTCTAAAGTCTTTGTGCAGTAGTTGTAGTGCACACATTACGTCTGCTCTAAAATTGGGGTACTGTTGCAAATTCCCATCAAAGTGCGAGACCAGACTGCCTGTGCGTCTCCCCAACCCAATCCCCTCTGATTTGGGTGTCTGTTGCCCCTGCTTCGTAAGCAAGTCCAACCTGACCTGGAGATCCCTGTAGGCGGCCGCTGCGTCCTCCTCTCTCTTCCTGGACGCCACCGCCTCGGCAGTCAGTCGTGAAACCGCGTCTCTGAGTTCCGTTATTTGCTGTTCGGCCGTCATATTGTCTACCGTTCGTGAGCTTTCTTGTAGGCACCCGCTTTCCCTCCTCTCCGCGAGGTCGTGGATGTCCACAATTTGAAGAGAAGGAGCTTACTGTCAGGGTTACTTCCAGATCCTAGCTCACAGAGGATCACGCTAGCCAGCGGTTGTTGATTAAAAGTCTTTATTGAGTTACAGTCTCCATTCTTGAGCTGCTGCGTGCAACCCTACGCCTTATGCTTAGGTCGTCGAAGCTCCTTCTGAGTCTCCGCCCCTTGCGCACCAACTTAATATCCTAGCCCTGCTCCACCTTTTCCGCCTGACAGTTCTCCTCTGGGTCCCTCTGCCCCCCTGGGTCTCTCCCTTCCGGGATTCTTCTGACGCTGACCCCCCTGACTCCCCTGTCTCCTTGCGCCGGGCTTTAGGACCTGGCTCTCTTTCCGGGCTGCCTACTGCGCCACCTTCCTGTGCATTTGAACTTGGCGCGCGCGCCCAACCTTCCACTTTCCATCTAACCGTCACTTCGCTCCCCGATGAAGGTGTGGCCACTCCTGACTCGTGCCCTCCCTCCTGTTGTGAGCTGCCAGCGCTAGTTCCCAGGCGCTCTTCCTCTTCCCTACTCTCTGGCGGTGACGTAGGTCCCGATCTCCAACTGCTCCCCTCTGAGTCCCCTCTGGCTCTTTCTTCCTGGGGTGTCCCCCTAGTCTCCCCCCTTGCCCTTGCCACTGGTGCTCCTCTTTGTGAATCTTCTGATTCACTGGACAGACTCGGAGATCTCGGGTCGTCGTCGTCACTCATCCTTTCTTCTGCCTCCTCCCCCTCGCTCTCTGTTTCCTCCCTTGCCCTCGCCTCTGCTCCTGAACCCCTGACACTTAGGCTTAAGGTTAGGGTTAGGGTTGCGGTTAGGATTAGAGTTAGGGTTAGGGTTGGGGTTAGGATAGGGGTTAAGGTTAGAGTTATGGTTAGGGTTAGGGTTAGCGTTTCGGTTAGGGTTAGGGTTAGGGTTAGGGTTAGGGTTACGGTTAGCGTTTCGGTTAGGGTTAGGGTTAGCATTTGGGTTAGGGTTCGGGTTCCGGTTGGGGTTAGAGTTAGGTTTAGGTTTAGGTTTAGGTTTAGGGTTAGAGTTAGGGTTAGGATTGGGGTTAGGGTTAGGCTTAGGGTTAGGGTTAGGGTTAGGGTTAGAGTTAGGGTTAGGGTTAGGGTTAGGGTTAGGCTTAGGCTTAGGCTTAGGCTTAGGCTTAGGCTTAGGCTTAGGCTTAGGCTTAGGCTTAGGCTTAGGCTTAGGGTGAGGGTTAGGGTTAGAGTTAGAGTTAGGGTTAGGGTTGGGGTTGCGTTTAGGGTTAGGGTTAGGGTTAGGGTTAGGCTTAGGGTTAGGTTTGGGGTTAAGGTTAGAGTTAGGGTTAGGGTTAGCGTTTCGATTAGGGTTTGGGTTAGGGTTTAGGTTTAGGTTTAGGTTTAGGTTTAGGGTTAGGTTTAGGGTTAGGGTTAGGGTTAGAGTTACGGTTTCGGTTAGCATTTCGGTTAGGGTTAGGGTTAGTATTTGGGTTAGGGTTAGGGTTAGGGTTAGTGTTAGGGTTAGGGTTGGGGTTGGGGTTAGGTTTAGGTTTAGGGTTAGGGTTAGGGTTAGGGTTAGGGTTAGGGTTAGGGTTAGG
>NC_138749.1:66794553-66797053 GCF_965113315.1 Podarcis vaucheri | reverse complement strand
GCTTAGGGTTCGGTTTGGGGTTAAGGTTAGAGTTAGTGTTAGGGTTAGCGTTTCGATTAGGGGTAGGGTTAGGGTTGGGGTTAGGGTTAGGGTTAGGGTTAGGGTTAGGATTTTTGTTAGGGGTAGGGTTAGGGTTAGGGTTACGGTTAAGATTAGGGTTAGCGTTAGGGTTAGGGTTAGGGTTAGGGTTAGGGTTAAGATTAGGGTTACTGTTTGGGTTAGGGTTAGGGTTAAGGTTAGGCTTAGGGTTAGGGTTAGGGTTAGGGTTAGGGTTAGGGTTAGAGTTAGGGTTAGGGTTGGGGTTGGGGTTGGGGTTGCGTTTCGGGTTAGGGTTAGGGTTAGGCTTAGGGTTAGGTTTGGGGTTAAGGTTAGAGTTAGGGTTAGGGTTAGCGTTTCGATTAGGGTAGGGTTAGGGTTTAGGGTTAGGGTTAGGGTTAGGGTTAGGGTTAGGGTTAGGGTTAGGGTTACGGTTACGGTTACGGTTACGGTTACGGTTACGGTTAGCGTTTCGGTTAGGGTTATTGTTAGCATTTGGGTTAGGGTTAGGGTTAGGGTTGGGGTTAGGTTTAGGGTTACCGTTAGGGTTTTGGTTAGGGTTAGGATTGGGGTTAGGTTTAGGGTTAGGTTTAGGGTTAGGGTTAGGGTTAGGGTTACGGTTAGGGTTAGGGTTAGGGTTAGGGTTGGGGTTGGGGTTGGGGTTAGGGTTAGGGTTAGGGCTACGATTAGGGTTAGTGTGATGGTGATGGTTAGGGTTAGGGTTACGGTTAGGGTTAGGTTTAGCGTTTCGGTTATGGTTAGTGTTAGGGTTAGGGTTAGGGTTAGGGTTAGAGTTAGATTTAGAGTTAGAGTTAGAGTTAGAGTTAGGGTTACGGTTACGGTTACGGTTAGAGTTAGAGTTAGGGTTAGGGTTGTGGTTAGGGTTAGGGTTAGGATTAGGGTTAGGGTTAGCGTTAGGGTTAGTGTTGGGGTTAGGGTTAGGGTAACGGTTAGGGTTAGCGTCAGCGTTTCGGTTAGGGTTAGGATTGGGGTTAGGGATAGTGTGAGGGTTAGGGATGGGTCAGTGTTAGGGTTCAGGTTCGGGTTAGGGTTGGGGTTGGGGTTGGGGTTAGGGTTAGGGTTAGGGTTAGGGTTAGGGTTAGGGTTAGGGTTAGAGTAAGGGTTAGGGTTAGGGATAGGGTTAGGGTTAGTGTTGGGGTTAGGGTTAGGGTTAGGATTAGGGTTAGGGTTAGGGCTAGGGCTAGGGCTAGGGTTAGGGTTAGGGTTAGGGTTAGGGTTAGGGTTAGGGTTTAGGGTTACGGTTACGGTTAGGCTTAGGTTTATGCTTACGCTTAATGTTAGGGTTAGGGTTGCGGTTAGGATTAGAGTTAGGGTTAGGGTTGGGGTTAGGATTGGGGTTAAGGTTAGAGTTATGGTTAGGGTTAGGGTTTTGGTTAGGGTTAGGGTTAGGGTTAGGGTTAGGGTTAGGGTTAGGGTTAGGGTTAGGGTTTAGGGTTACGGTTACGGTTAGGCTTAGGTTTATGCTTACGCTTAAGGTTAGGGATAGGGTTATGGTTGCGGTTAGGATTAGAGTTAGGGTTAGGGTTGGGGTTAGGATTGGGGTTAAGGTTAGAGTTATGGTTAGGGTTAGGGTTAGCGTTTTGGTTAGGGTTAGGGTTAGGGTTAGGATTAGCGTTACGGTTACGGTTACGGTTACAGTTAGCGTTTCGGTTAGGGTTAGGGTTAGCATTTGGGTTAGGGTTAGGGTTGGGGTTAGAGTTAGGTTTAGGTTTAGGGTTAGGGTTAGAGTTAGGGTTAGGATTGGGGTTAGGGTTAGTGTTAGGGTTAGAGTTAGGGGTAGGGATGGGTTAGGGTTAGGGTTAGGGTTAGGGTTAGGGTTAGAGTTAGGGTTACGGTTAGGGTTACGGTAAGGGTTAGGGTTAGGGTTAGGGTTAGCGTTAGGGTTAGCGTTAGGGTTAGGCTTACCGTTAAGGTTAGGGTTAGGGTTAGGGTTAGGCTTAGGCTTAGGGTTAGAGTTAGGGTTATGGTTGGGGATGCATTTAGGGTTAGGATTAGGGTTAGGCTTAGGGTTCGGTTTGGGGTTAAGGTTAGAGTTAGGGTTAGGGTTAGCGTTTCGATTAGGGGTTGGGTTAGGGTTGGGGTTAGGGTTAGGGTTAGGGTTAGGATTTTTGTTAGGGGTAGGGTTAGGGTTAGGGTTACGGTTAAGATTAGGGTTAGCGTTAGGGTTAGGGTTAGGGTTAGGGTTAGGGTTAAGATTAGGGTTACTGTTTGGGTTAGGGTTAGGGTTAAGGTTAGGCTTAGGCTTAGGGTTAGGGTTAGGGTTAGGGTTAGGGTTAGAGTTAGGGTTAGGGTTGGGGTTGGGGTTGCGTTTCGGGTTAGGGTTAGGGTTAGGCTTAGGGTTAGGTTTGGGGTTAAGGTTAGAGTTAGGGTTAGGGTTAGCGTTTCGATTAGGGTAGGGTTAGGGTTTAGGGTTAGGGTTAGGGTTAGGGTTAGGGTTAGGGTT
>NC_138749.1:66782053-66789553 GCF_965113315.1 Podarcis vaucheri | reverse complement strand
AGGGTTAGGGTTAGGGTTTGTGTTAGGGTTAGGGTTAGGGTTGTGGTTGGGGTTGGGGTTGGGGTTAGGGTTAGGGTTAGGGCTACGATTAGGGTTAGTGTGATGGTGATGGTTAGGGTTAGGGTTACGGTTAGGGTTAGGTTTAGCGTTTCGGTTATGGTTAGTGTTAGGGTTACGGTTAGTTTTACGGTTAGGGTTAGGGTTGGGATTGGGGTTAGGGTTAGGGTTAGGGTTACGGTTAGAGTTAGAGTTAGAGTTAGAGTTAGAGTTAGAGTTAGAGTTAGGGTTACGGTTACGGTTACGGTTAGAGTTAGAGTTAGGGTTAGGGTTATGGTTAGGGTTAGGGTTAGGATTAGGGTTAGGGTTAGCGTTAGGGTTAGTGTTGGGGTTAGGGTTAGGGTAACGGTTAGGGTTAGCGTCAGCGTTTCGGTTAGGGTTAGGATTGGGGTTAGGGATAGTGTGAGGGTTAGGGATGGGTCAGTGTTAGGGTTCAGGTTCGGGTTAGGGCTGGGGTTGGGGTTGGGGTTAGGGTTAGGGTTAGGGTTAGGGTTAGGGTTAGGGTTAGGGTTAGGGTTACGGTTAGGATTGGGGTTAGGGTTTCGGTTAGGGTTAGAGTTAGAGTTAGGGTTAGGGTAAGGGTTAGGGTTAGGGTTAGGGTTGGGGTTGGGGTTGGGGTTGGGGTTGGGGTTGGGGTTGGGGTTGGGGTTGGGGTTGGGGTTAGGGTTGGGGTTGGGGTTAGGGTGAGGGTTAGGGTTGGGGTTAGGGTTAGGGTTAGGGTTAGGGTTAGGGATAGGGTTAGGGTTAGGGTTAGGGTTAGGGTTAGGGTTAGGGTTATGGTCAGGGTTAGGGTTAGGGTTAGGGTTAGGGTTAGGGTTAGGGTTGGGGTTAGGGTTAGGGTTAGGGTTAGGGTTAAGTTTAGGGTTAGGGTTAGGGTTAGGGTTAGGGTTAGGGTTTAGGGTTACGGTTACGGTTAGGCTTAGGCTTAGGTTTATGCTTACGCTTAATGTTAGGGTTAGGGTTGCGGTTAGGATTAGAGTTAGGGTTAGGGTTGGGGTTAGGATTGGGGTTAAGGTTAGAGTTATGGTTAGGGTTAGGGTTTTGGTTAGGGTTAGGGTTAGGGTTAGGGTTAGGGTTAGGGTTAGGATTAGGGTTACGGTTACGGTTACGGTTACGGTTACGGTTACGGTTACGGTTACGGTTAGCGTTTCGGTTAGGGTTAGGGTTAGCATTTGGGTTAGGGTTAGGGTGAGGGTTGGGGTTAGAGTTAGGTTTAGGTTTAGGGTTAGAGTTAGGGTTAGGATTGGGGTTAGGGTTAGGGTTAGGGTTAGGCTTAGAGTTAGGGGTACGGATGGGTTAGGGTTAGGGTTAGGGTTAGGGTTAAAGGTAAAGGTAAAGGTACCCCTGCCCGAGCGGGCCAGTCTTGACAGACTCTGGGGTTTGTGCGCCCATTTCACATCTATTGGCCGGGGGCCAGCGCTGTCCGGGGACACTTCCGGGTCACGTGGCCAGCGTGACAACGCTGCTCTGGCGAGCCAGAGCCGCACACGGAACGCCGTTTACCTTCCCGCTGGTAAGCGGTACCTATTTATCTACTTGCCCCCGGGGGTGCTTTCGAACTGCTAGGTGGGCAGGCGCTGGGACCGAGCAGCGGGAGCGCACCCCGCCGCGGGGATTCAAACCGCCGACCTTTCGATCGGCAAGCCCTAGGCGTTGAGGCTTTAGCCCACAGCGCCACCCGCGTCCCTAGGGTTAGGGTTAGGGTTAGGGTTAGGGTTAGAGTTAGGGTTAGGGTTAGGGTTAGGGTTAGGGTTAGGGTTAGGGTTAGGGTTAGGGTTAGGGTAAGGGTTAGGGTAAGGGTTAGGGTTAGGGTTAGCGTTAGGGTTAGGCTTAGGGTTAAGGTTAGGGTTAAGGTTAGGGTTAGGGTTAGGGTTAGGGTTAGGCTTAGGCTTAGGGTTAGAGTTAGGGTTATGGTTCGGGATGCGTTTAGGGTTAGGGTTAGGGTTAGGCTTAGGGTTCGGTTTGGGGTTAAGGTTAGAGTTAGGGTTAGGGTTAGCGTTTCGATTAGGGGTAGGGTTAGGGTTGGGGTTAGGGTTAGGGTTAGGGTTAGGGTTAGGGTTACTGTCAGAGCTGCTACCAGGTCCCAGCTCACATAGGACCACACCACACAGCGTCCACTTTAAAAGAGTCTTTATTGAGTTACAGG
Source organism: Podarcis vaucheri (assembly GCF_965113315.1). Taxonomy (NCBI): domain Eukaryota; kingdom Metazoa; phylum Chordata; class Lepidosauria; order Squamata; family Lacertidae; genus Podarcis; species Podarcis vaucheri. Next base: position 66,787,350 of record NC_138749.1, on the reverse strand, counting down.
TTTCATTTCCGAACTGCAGCGTGCAGCTCTACACCTTCTGCCCTAGGTCGGCGAAGACCCATCTGAGTCCCCGCCTCTTGTACACCAGCTTAATACCCTAGCCTTGCTCCACCTCCTTCGCCTCTCCCTACGTCTCTGGGTCCTTCTGCCCCCCTGGGACTCCTCCCTTCTACTCTCCTCTGACGCTGACCCCCCTGATCCTTCCGCTTCCTTTCGGCGGGCTTTGGGACCTGGCTCACTCTCCGGGCTGCTTACTGCTCCAGCTTCCGCTGCATTTGAACTTGGCGCGCGCGCCCAACTCTCTACTTTCCTCTTGACCGTTGCCTCGCTCTCTGAGGAGGGCGTGACCACCCCTGACTCGTGCCCTCCCTCCTGCTGACGGCCTCCGGAACCCGATGCCTGGCTGCCTTCCTCCCTGCTGCTCTCAGTCTTGAGCGTGGGTCCCGACTTCCAGCTGCTGCTCTCTGAATCTCCTCTGTTCCCTTCCTCCTGGGGTGTCCCCCCGGATCCCCCCCTTGCTCTGCTCACTGGGGCTCCCTTTTGGGAGTCCTCTGACTCACTGCTTAGGCTTGGAGATCTCGGGTCGTCATCATCACTCATTCTCCCTTCGGCTTCCTCCCCCTCGCTCTCTGTTTCCACCCTTCTCTGCGTCTCTGCTTCTGAACCCCTGACATCCATCCCCCCCTCGAAGCCCCCCCTTCCCCCCTCCCCGCTGTCAGGTGTGGGTGCTGGGTGCTCCATCATCATGGGAGGGAATGCTGGATACAGGTCGCTCCCCGTGGGTGGCCGCCAACTGAAAACCTCCGAGTCTTCCCCCTCGCGGTCGTCGACGTTGACTTGTTGCTCTTCCATCTCTGTACCGCCGTGCTCGAACCCGAGGTCCTCCCCGAACACGTCCATGGCAGTCTCTGCGTCGGTCGCTCGACCTGGCATCTCCAGCCACTTCCTGCGCCATTGCTCCTCTGGTCGATCGTCCCACCAATACGAGTTGCCTGATGCCGAACCTGCCGGTGAACCTTCTGGGGAACGGGTGCTCCGTGCGGGTTCCCCTTCTGAGTCGAATCCATGGAACGTGCTGGAAGAAAGTGTGGGTGTGAACAACCAGTCGTCGAAGAAGCTCGCTGGCATGGGTTTGTGTGGGAAGAGGGCATGAAACTCGTCCTTGAGCAGGGGTTCCTCCAAAGCGTAGTCTGGTACCCAGCTATTGGCGCTGGCCCGGGTGCCCTCTCTGGCTAAGAGGTATTCGACTCCCTCCTCCCCCCATCTGGAGTCCAAAATCTCCGTGACCTCGTTGATGTGGTCCTGGTGCTTCACCCCCCGCGTCTCCGTCCGTTCCCGGAGCGGACTTGGCGCCGTCCCTGGCTCCTGGAACCTGTGAGGTGCCTTGTAGGGAGTGAGCACCGACCTGTGGAACACCGGATGCATTCTGGAACCCTCCGGCAGCGCCAGTCGGAAGGCTACCGGGTTGATCTGCGCTTCGACTTGGTACGGACCGATCTGCTTGTGCCCCAACTTCTTCTTGGCAAGTGACCTGGTCGGCACTGCGTGGGCTGCCAACCAGACCCAGTCTCCCACTTGGATCACTTCGCCAACCCGCCTGTGCTTGTCAGCTTGCACCTTGTAGGCGTGCTTAGCTAGCTCCAGCTGCCGTCTGAGTTGATCGTGGACCGCCTGCAGCTCTGACGCGAACGCGTCCGCCGTCTGTGGTTCTCCTTCCCCCACTCTCTCCAGTCCCGGGAAGGTTCTGGGATGCCTCCCATTGTTGGCAAAGAACGGCGTCACTCCTGTGGACACGTGCTTCGTGTTGTTGTAAGCGAACTCGGCTAGCGGCAGGTAATCCACCCACGTCGCAGGCTGTTGATTGGCATAGCATCTCAGGTACTGCTGCATGATGGCATTGACCCTCTCTGCTTGCCCGTTGGTCTGCGGGTGTCTTGCTGATGCCAGATTGACCTTGACATTTAGAAAACCCATCAGCTTCTGCCAGAAAGACGAGATGAACTGGCGTCCGCGGTCGGACAGGATAGACCGCGGCAGGCCATGCACTTTGAACACGTGATCTATGAACAGTTTGGCGGTTTGTTCCGCCGTGGCCACCTTCGCACACGGAATGAAATGTGCCATCTTGGTGAACAAGTCCACCACCACTAGCACAGCTGTCTTGCCTCTCGAGCTGGGTAAATCCGTCACAAAGTCCAGGGCCACCCTCTCCCACGGTTCAAACGGCGTTTGCAGCGGTTCTAACAGTCCCGCCGGTGGTCTGTGTACCGGCTTGGCCCTCTGGCAGGTGTCGCACCTCGCGACGTAGTCCGCGACCTCCCCTCTCAGCCTGGGCCACCAGAAGTCTCTCGCGACTAATTCCATCGTTTTCTCTGTGCCAAAGTGACCGGCCGTGGGTGCGTCGTGCAACTGTTGCAGTACCTTGGCGCGAAGGTCGTCTCCTGGTACATAGACAGCCCCTTTGCGTAGGAGCAAGCCGTCCCGCACCTGGAACTCGTCCGTGGTAGCCGTGCCTCTGAGCAGTTCCGCCATCTTGTCTTGTGCGAATGAGTCGTCCCGCAATGCACGTCGCACCGCATCCAGGTCTACTGTAGCTGAGGCACACGCCCACGCCGTCGGTGCGAAGATGTGCATGGCCGCCGCTGGCGTCACCTCTTCTAGGTATTGCGGTTTTCGGGACAGTGCATCCGCCATGATGTTGGTGTCGCCTGGGACGTACTCTATTCGGAAATTGAAGTCAGCAAAGAACTCCGCCCAACGTATCTGCCTCTGGTTCAGGAACTGAGCCGTGCGCCAGTGCTCCAGATTCTTGTGGTCCGTGCAGCCCTGCACCGTGTGCTTGGCGCCGATTAGGAAGTGCCTCCACGCCTTGAAAGCTGCATGAATGGCTAGCAACTCCCTGTCCCAGATGGTGTAGTTCTGCTCCGACTTGCTGAGCTTTCTGGAGTAGAACGCTCCCGGCCGCCACACCCCCTGCGGGTCTCGCTGCAGCAGAACAGCTCCCACGGCTCTGTCTGACGCGTCTGTCTCTACCCTCAACGGTTTACTGGGGTCGATATGCAGCAGTTGCTTCTCCGATGCGAAGAGACGCTTGAGCGCTTGAAAGGACTGCTCCGCCTGCTCCGTCCAGATGAATTTCTTTTTTTTGGAGCTGAGCGTGTCCGTAATTGCTGCCGTTTGCATCGCGAACCCCTTGATAAACTTGCGATAGAAGTTGGCGAAGCCGACAAACCGCTGGACCTCCTTCCGGTTGCGCGGGCTCTTCCAATCCAATACCGCACGAACCTTGGTGCTGTCCATGGCTATCCCCTTGTCCGACAACTTGTATCCCAGGAAATCCACCTCCTTCGTGTCGAACTGGCACTTCTCCAGCTTGGCGTACAGTCTATGTTGTTGCAACCTGCTGAGCACCTCCCTCACGTCTCGGTCGTGAGCTTGCTGCGAGTCCGAGAAAATCAGGATGTCATCCAGGAAGCAGACGCATGTCTTGTAGAGGAGTCCCTCCAACACGTGATGCATAAAAGCTTGAAAACAGTGAGAGCCATTTTGTAATCCAAAGGGCATAACCCTGTACTCGTAGGTGCCCAGCGGTGTGAACATGGCCGTCTTCCACTCATCGCCCTCCCGCATGCGGATGAGATTGTACGCCCCTCGTAGGTCCAACTTGGTGAACACGCGTCCCTTGCGCACCGTCGCGAGGAGGTCGTCAATCCTGGGCATGGGGTAATCAGACGGTTTGGTCATCTGGTTCAAAAGGCGGTAGTCCACAACGAGTCTTTTTTGGGGCGTGTCTTTCTTTTTCACGAAGAAAACGGGACTGCCCCCCACTGCCTTGGACTCTCTGATGAAGCCACGCTCCAGGTTATGCTTGATGAACTGTTTGAGTTCCTGCATTTCATCTTCAGACATGGAGTATAGCCGCCCCTTCGGCAGCGTCGCCCCCGGTAGGAGGTCAATCTTGCAGTCATATGGCCGGTGAGGGGGTAGCTTGTCCGCCTCCTTCTCGCAGAAGACCTCCAAAAAGTTCGCGTATTTGTGGGGGACCGCTTGCAACGTTCCCAACTGCAGTTGTGATTCCTCCTCCTCTCCCTCCCGTCGGGGCAGGATGCAGTGTTCTGCGCAATAAGAGGAGCCGAAGATCAGTTGTCTCTGGTACCAAGCCAGTGTCGGACTGTGCCTGTCCAGCCAACTCATGCCCAACACAATGGGCGTGTCCGACAGTTGGGTGACATTAAAACTGATGACTTCCCTGTGGTTGCCAAGGCGCATCACCATTGGTGGCGTCTGCTTCACCACCTGCCCCCCTAGCAACTCTCTGCCATCCACTGTGACGACTTGCAGCGGCAGAGTGGCAGGCAATAGCTGTATAGCGTGCTGCTCCACAAAGCTCTGCGCTATAAAGTCTGCGTTGCTTCCAGAATCCACAGAAAGCGGCACTTCGATAGTGACGCCGTTGGGTAGCTGGAGAGACGCTGTGAGCTGCACCACTGGTTTGGGTGGGAGGGGATCTGTGGGTTGCAATATCGCTGGGGGCTGCTTCACAGATGCGTCTGGCTGGGCCCCAGTGCCTCCGTCTCCAGCCAGACATCGTCGTTTCCCTGCTGTGGTTCTCCTTGCTGCGTTGCTGCAGTCACCATTGCTGAGGCTGCAGTGTGCTTGTGGAGCCTCCGGGGACACTCCTTCGCCAAATGGCCTGGATCCTCGCAGATGTAACACTTCCTGTTCCCTCTAGGAGGCTTCGCTTTCACTGCTGCCGGTGCTAGGGCTCTGGCTGCTGACTGAGCCCTTGCACCTCCAACCTCCATCGGTTCCCCTCCCCCTCCTGGCGGAGGCGTGGATTGCGCACGCGCTGCTTCCCTCGGAACGAAAGAGAAACTTCTCGCTGCTTCGCGCCCTCCACGTCCTTCATCTCTGCACCATGGACGTTCTTCCAGCCTCACCCCCACAGTCAGCGCCCTTTGGACCACCTCCTGCGTGCTTCGGGGCCTCTCCCCCCTTGCAATTTCATCCTTAACCGCAGAACTTAGACCCTCCCAGAAGAGGTCTCTGACAGGGGGCGAATCCCGATCCCATTCTAAAGCACTGACCAGCGCAAAAAATCGGGCGTGATACTGCCGGACGCTCGCCCTCCCTTGTTTTAGTCCATGAATCTCCCGTCTGGCAAGATCCACATCAATAGTAGACAAAAAACACGCATCCATCGCTTTGATAAAGGCATCTGCATTCTGAAGCGCCGGATCTTTATCCCTCCACAAATTGCGCAGCCAGGCTTTGGCATCCCCATGCAAATGGGACAA